>NW_026870570.1:0-22921 GCF_963576545.1 Limanda limanda | reverse complement strand
ACAAAGCCCAAAGACATAACAACTTTGTCTCAGAGACAACACAAACTGCAATAAATTGGCAAAAATCAGCATACAGGCAGTACAAGAATTTCTAGCAAACATTACTTATCAAAACAGCACACTTGGAACAGGAGTGACCCCGTCTATTTGCTGTTAAATTATACTTCTACCACAATCAGTGGCATTAGTGAGTGCATTGTGTTGGAAAAAACATGCACTACAACCAAACCTATAATATAGGCCCAGTGTCAGGCTCTTATTGCAATTGAACATGATGATCAGGGGAGAGCGCGGACGCAGTCCCCCACTTCCACAAATTATGCAGTCGAGATTCCCACATTTGGGGAATTCGCACGGGTCAGCACAACCGAAGTGCAATGGCTGAGCCTCGCCCTGGGTGAACCACCTTCATGATCATGGTATCTCCCCTGCCAGGTAAGTATGAGTTGCAAGCATTGGAGACAGGCTCTTGTTTCTCAGACACAGTTGCTTGGCTCACGGTGCATGCCATGCATATTCACACAATCCAAAGGCCTTCAGTATCACATCATCCCCTTTTGGTAAAGGACTTGTTGAAGTGAAGCAAACACTTGTGTGAAATGAGTGAAGCAAACACTTGTGTGAAATGACATTGAATTACTTTATCACTGTTCTGGTCTCCAGCCCTTTTGTTCCCCTCGCAAAACAGAGTAAGCCTCGATGAAAAGCAGCCAGGTAAGTCCTGGCCGTCTCTGATAAATCACCACAAAGCCCAAAGACATAACAACTTTGTCTCAGAGACAACACAAACTGCAATAAATTGGCAAAAATCAGCATACAGGCAGTACAAGAAATTCTAGCAAACATTACTTATCAAAACAGCACACTTGGAACAGGAGTGACCCCGTCTATTTGCTGTTAAATTATACTTCTACCATAATCAGTGGCATTAGTGAGTGCATTGTGTTGGAAAAAACATGCACTACAACCAAACTATAAAATAGGCCCAGTGTCAGGCTCTTATTGCAATTGAACATGATGATCAGGGGAGAGCGCGGACGCAGTCCCCCACTACCACAAATTATGCAGTCGAGATTCCCACATTTGGGGAAATTGCACGGGTCAGCACAACCGAAGTGCAATGGCTGAGCCTCGCCCTGGGTGAACCACCTTCATGATCATGGTATCTCCCCTGCCAGGTAAGTATGAGTTGGAAGCATTGGAGACAGGCTCTTGTTTCTCAGACACAGTTGCTTGGCTCACGGTGCCTCCCATGCATATTCACACAATCCAAAGGCCTTCAGTATCACATCATCCCCTTTTGGTAAAGGACTTGTTGAAGTGAAGCAAACACTTGTGTGAAATGAGTGAAGCAAACACTTGTGTGAAATGACATTGAATTACTTTATCACTGTTCTGGTCTCCAGCCCTTTTGTTCCCCTCGCAAAACAGAGTAAGCCTCGATGAAAAGCAGCCAGGTAAGTCCTGGCCGTCTCTGATAAATCACCACAAAGCCCAAAGACATAACAACTTTGTCTCAGAGACAACACAAACTGCAATAAATTGGCAAAAATCAGCATACAGGCAGTACAAGAATTTCTAGCAAACATTACTTATCAAAACAGCACACTTGGAACAGGAGTGACCCCGTCTATTTGCTGTTAAATTATACTTCTACCACAATCAGTGGCATTAGTGAGTGCATTGTGTTGGAAAAAACATGCACTACAACCAAACCTATAAAATAGGCCCAGTGTCAGGCTCTTATTGCAATTGAACATGATGATCAGGGGAGAGCGCGGACGCAGTCCCCCACTTCCACAAATTATGCAGTCGAGATTCCCACATTTGGGGAATTCGCACGGGTCAGCACAACCGAAGTGCAATGGCTGAGCCTCGCCCTGGGTGACCCACCTTCATGATCATGGTATCTCCCCTGCCAGGTAAGTATGATTTGGAAGCATTGGAGACAGGCTCTTGTTTCTCAGACACAGTTGCTTGGCTCACGGTGCCTCCCATGCATATTCACACAATCCAAAGGCCTTCAGTATCACATCATCCCCTTTTGGTAAAGGACTTGTTGAAGTGAAGCAAACACTTGTGTGAAATGAGTGAAGCAAACACTTGTGTGAAATGACATTGAATTACTTTATCAATGTTCTGGTCTCCAGCCCTTTTGTTCCCCTTGCAAAAAAGAGTAAGCCTCGATGAAAAGCAGCCAGGCAAGTCCTGGCCGTCTCTGATAAATCACCACAAAGCCCAAAGACATAACAACTTTGTCTCAGAGACAACACAAACTGCAATAAATTGGCAAAAATCAGCATACAGGCAGTACAAGAATTTCTAGCAATCATTACTTATCAAAACAGCACACTTTGAACAGGAGTGACCCCGTCTATTTGCTGTTAAATTATACTTCTACCACAATCAGTGGCATTAGTGAGTGCATTGTGTTGGAAGAAACATGCACTACAACCAAACCTATAAAATAGGCCCAGTGTCAGGCTCTTATTGCAATTGAACATGATGATCAGGGGAGAGCGCGGACGCAGTCCCCCACTACCACAAATTATGCAGTCGAGATTCCCACATTTGGGGAATTCGCACGGGTCAGCACAACCGAAGTGCAATGGCTGAGCCTCGCCCTGGGTGAACCACCTTCATGATCATGGTATCTCCCCTGCCAGGTAAGTATGAGTTGGAAGCATTGGAGACAGGCTCTTGTTTCTCAGACACAGTTGTTTGGCTCACGGTGCCTCCCATGCATATTCACACAATCCAAAGGCCTTCAGTATCACATCATTCCCTTTTGGTAAAGGACTTGTTGAAGTGAAGCAAACACTTGTGTGAAATGAGTGAAGCAAACACTTGTGTGAAATGACATTGAATTACTTTATCACTGTTCTGGTCTCCAGCCCTTTTGTTCCCCTCGCAAAACAGAGTAAGCCTCGATGAAAAGCAGCCAGGTAAGTCCTGGCCGTCTCTGATAAATCACCACAAAGCCCAAAGACATAACAACTTTGTCTCAGAGACAACACAAACTGCAATAAATTGGCAAAAATCAGCATACAGGCAGTACAAGAATTTCTAGCAAACATTACTTATCAAAACAGCACACTTGGAACAGGAGTGACCCCGTCTATTTGCTGTTAAATTATACTTCTACCACAATCAGTGGCATTAGTGAGTGCATTGTGTTGGAAAAAACATGCACTACAACCAAACCTATAATATAGGCCCAGTGTCAGGCTCTTATTGCAATTGAACATGATGATCAGGGGAGAGCGCGGACGCAGTCCCCCACTTCCACAAATTATGCAGTCGAGATTCCCACATTTGGGGAATTCGCACGGGTCAGCACAACCGAAGTGCAATGGCTGAGCCTCGCCCTGGGTGAACCACCTTCATGATCATGGTATCTCCCCTGCCAGGTAAGTATGAGTTGCAAGCATTGGAGACAGGCTCTTGTTTCTCAGACACAGTTGCTTGGCTCACGGTGCATGCCATGCATATTCACACAATCCAAAGGCCTTCAGTATCACATCATCCCCTTTTGGTAAAGGACTTGTTGAAGTGAAGCAAACACTTGTGTGAAATGAGTGAAGCAAACACTTGTGTGAAATGACATTGAATTACTTTATCACTGTTCTGGTCTCCAGCCCTTTTGTTCCCCTCGCAAAACAGAGTAAGCCTCGATGAAAAGCAGCCAGGTAAGTCCTGGCCGTCTCTGATAAATCACCACAAAGCCCAAAGACATAACAACTTTGTCTCAGAGACAACACAAACTGCAATAAATTGGCAAAAATCAGCATACAGGCAGTACAAGAATTTCTAGCAATCATTACTTATCAAAACAGCACACTTGGAACAGGAGTGACCCCGTCTATTTGCTGTTAAATTATACTTCTACCACAATCAGTGGCATTAGTGAGTGCATTGTGTTGGAAAAAACATGCACTACAACCAAACCTATAAAATAGGCCCAGTGTCAGGCTCTTATTGCAATTGAACATGATGATCAGGGGAGAGCGCGGACGCAGTCCCCCACTTCCACAAATTATGCAGTCGAGATTCCCACATTTGGGGAATTCGCACGGGTCAGCACAACCGAAGGGCAATGGCTGAGCCTCGCCCTGGGTGAACCACCTTCATGATCATGGTATCTCCCCTGCCAGGTAAGTATGAGTTGGAAGCATTGGAGACAGGCTCTTGTTTCTCAGACACAGTTGCTTGGCTCACGGTGCATCCCATGCATATTCACACAATCCAAAGGCCTTCAGTATCACATCATCCCCTTTTGGTAAAGGACTTGTTGAAGTGAAGCAAACACTTGTGTGAAATGAGTGAAGCAAACACTTGTGTGAAATGACATTGAATTACTTTATCACTGTTCTGGTCTCCAGCCCTTTTGTTCCCCTCGCAAAACAGAGTAAGCCTCGATGAAAAGCAGCCAGGTAAGTCCTGGCCGTCTCTGATAAATCACCACAAAGCCCAAAGACATAACAACTTTGTCTCAGAGACAACACAAACTGCAATAAATTGGCAAAAATCAGCATACAGGCAGTACAAGAAATTCTAGCAAACATTACTTATCAAAACAGCACACTTGGAACAGGAGTGACCCCGTCTATTTGCTGTTAAATTATACTTCTACCATAATCAGTGGCATTAGTGAGTGCATTGTGTTGGAAAAAACATGCACTACAACCAAACTATAAAATAGGCCCAGTGTCAGGCTCTTATTGCAATTGAACATGATGATCAGGGGAGAGCGCGGACGCAGTCCCCCACTACCACAAATTATGCAGTCGAGATTCCCACATTTGGGGAATTCGCACGGGTCAGCACAACCGAAGTGCAATGGCTGAGCCTCGCCCTGGGTGAACCACCTTCATGATCATGGTATCTCCCCTGCCAGGTAAGTATGAGTTGGAAGCATTGGAGACAGGCTCTTGTTTCTCAGACACAGTTGCTTGGCTCACGGTGCCTCCCATGCATATTCACACAATCCAAAGGCCTTCAGTATCACATCATCCCCTTTTGGTAAAGGACTTGTTGAAGTGAAGCAAACACTTGTGTGAAATGAGTGAAGCAAACACTTGTGTGAAATGACATTGAATTACTTTATCACTGTTCTGGTCTCCAGCCCTTTTGTTCCCCTCGCAAAACAGAGTAAGCCTCGATGAAAAGCAGCCAGGTAAGTCCTGGCCGTCTCTGATAAATCACCACAAAGCCCAAAGACATAACAACTTTGTCTCAGAGACAACACAAACTGCAATAAATTGGCAAAAATCAGCATACAGGCAGTACAAGAATTTCTAGCAAACATTACTTATCAAAACAGCACACTTGGAACAGGAGTGACCCCGTCTATTTGCTGTTAAATTATACTTCTACCACAATCAGTGGCATTAGTGAGTGCATTGTGTTGGAAAAAACATGCACTACAACCAAACCTATAAAATAGGCCCAGTGTCAGGCTCTTATTGCAATTGAACATGATGATCAGGGGAGAGCGCGGACGCAGTCCCCCACTTCCACAAATTATGCAGTCGAGATTCCCACATTTGGGGAATTCGCACGGGTCAGCACAACCGAAGTGCAATGGCTGAGCCTCGCCCTGGGTGACCCACCTTCATGATCATGGTATCTCCCCTGCCAGGTAAGTATGATTTGGAAGCATTGGAGACAGGCTCTTGTTTCTCAGACACAGTTGCTTGGCTCACGGTGCCTCCCATGCATATTCACACAATCCAAAGGCCTTCAGTATCACATCATCCCCTTTTGGTAAAGGACTTGTTGAAGTGAAGCAAACACTTGTGTGAAATGAGTGAAGCAAACACTTGTGTGAAATGACATTGAATTACTTTATCAATGTTCTGGTCTCCAGCCCTTTTGTTCCCCTTGCAAAAAAGAGTAAGCCTCGATGAAAAGCAGCCAGGCAAGTCCTGGCCGTCTCTGATAAATCACCACAAAGCCCAAAGACATAACAACTTTGTCTCAGAGACAACACAAACTGCAATAAATTGGCAAAAATCAGCATACAGGCAGTACAAGAATTTCTAGCAATCATTACTTATCAAAACAGCACACTTTGAACAGGAGTGACCCCGTCTATTTGCTGTTAAATTATACTTCTACCACAATCAGTGGCATTAGTGAGTGCATTGTGTTGGAAGAAACATGCACTACAACCAAACCTATAAAATAGGCCCAGTGTCAGGCTCTTATTGCAATTGAACATGATGATCAGGGGAGAGCGCGGACGCAGTCCCCCACTACCACAAATTATGCAGTCGAGATTCCCACATTTGGGGAATTCGCACGGGTCAGCACAACCGAAGTGCAATGGCTGAGCCTCGCCCTGGGTGAACCACCTTCATGATCATGGTATCTCCCCTGCCAGGTAAGTATGAGTTGGAAGCATTGGAGACAGGCTCTTGTTTCTCAGACACAGTTGTTTGGCTCACGGTGCCTCCCATGCATATTCACACAAACCAAAGGCCTTCAGTATCACATCATCCCCTTTTGGTAAAGGACTTGTTGAAGTGAAGCAAACACTTGTGTGAAATGAGTGAAGCAAACACTTGTGTGAAATGACATTGAATTACTTTATCACTGTTCTGGTCTCCAGCCCTTTTGTTCCCCTCGCAAAACAGAGTAAGCCTCGATGAAAAGCAGCCAGGTAAGTCCTGGCCGTCTCTGATAAATCACCACAAAGCCCAAAGACATAACAACTTTGTCTCAGAGACAACACAAACTGCAATAAATTGGCAAAAATCAGCATACAGGCAGTACAAGAATTTCTAGCAAACATTACTTATCAAAACAGCACACTTGGAACAGGAGTGACCCCGTCTATTTGCTGTTAAATTATACTTCTACCACAATCAGTGGCATTAGTGAGTGCATTGTGTTGGAAAAAACATGCACTACAACCAAACCTATAAAATAGGCCCAGTGTCAGGCTCTTATTGCAATTGAACATGATGATCAGGGGAGAGCGCGGACGCAGTCCCCCACTTCCACAAATTATGCAGTCGAGATTCCCACATTTGGGGAATTCGCACGGGTCAGCACAACCGAAGTGCAATGGCTGAGCCTCGCCCTGGGTGAACCACCTTCATGATCATGGTATCTCCCCTGCCAGGTAAGTATGAGTTGGAAGCATTGGAGACAGGCTCTTGTTTCTCAGACACAGTTGCTTGGCTCACGGTGCATCCCATGCATATTCACACAATCCAAAGGCCTTCAGTATCACATCATCCCCTTTTGGTAAAGGACTTGTTGAAGTGAAGCAAACACTTGTGTGAAATGAGTGAAGCAAACACTTGTGTGAAATGACATTGAATTACTTTATCACTGTTCTGGTCTCCAGCCCTTTTGTTCCCCTCGCAAAACAGAGTAAGCCTCGATGAAAAGCAGCCAGGTAAGTCCTGGCCGTCTCTGATAAATCACCACAAAGCCCAAAGACATAACAACTTTGTCTCAGAGACAACACAAACTGCAATAAATTGGCAAAAATCAGCATACAGGCAGTACAAGAATTTCTAGCAAACATTACTTATCAAAACAGCACACTTGGAACAGGAGTGACCCCGTCTATTTGCTGTTAAATTATACTTCTACCACAATCAGTGGCATTAGTGAGTGCATTGTGTTGGAAAAAACATGCACTACAACCAAACCTATAATATAGGCCCAGTGTCAGGCTCTTATTGCAATTGAACATGATGATCAGGGGAGAGCGCGGACGCAGTCCCCCACTTCCACAAATTATGCAGTCGAGATTCCCACATTTGGGGAATTCGCACGGGTCAGCACAACCGAAGTGCAATGGCTGAGCCTCGCCCTGGGTGAACCACCTTCATGATCATGGTATCTCCCCTGCCAGGTAAGTATGAGTTGCAAGCATTGGAGACAGGCTCTTGTTTCTCAGACACAGTTGCTTGGCTCACGGTGCATCCCATGCATATTCACACAATCCAAAGGCCTTCAGTATCACATCATCCCCTTTTGGTAAAGGACTTGTTGAAGTGAAGCAAACACTTGTGTGAAATGATGGAAGCAAACACTTGTGTGAAATGACATTGAATTACTTTATCACTGTTCTGGTCTCCAGCCCTTTTGTTCCCCTCGCAAAACAGAGTAAGCCTCGATGAAAAGCAGCCAGGTAAGTCCTGGCCGTCTCTGATAAATCACCACAAAGCCCAAAGACATAACAACTTTGTCTCAGAGACAACACAAACTGCAATAAATTGGCAAAAATCAGCATAAGGGCAGTACAAGAAATTCTAGCAAACATTACTTATCAAAACAGCACACTTGGAACAGGAGTGACCCCGTCTATTTGCTGTTAAATTATACTTCTACCATAATCAGTGGCATTAGTGAGTGCATTGTGTTGGAAAAAACATGCACTACAACCAAACTATAAAATAGGCCCAGTGTCAGGCTCTTATTGCAATTGAACATGATGATCAGGGGAGAGCGCGGACGCAGTCCCCCACTACCACAAATTATGCAGTCGAGATTGCCACATTTGGGGAATTCGCACGGGTCAGCACAACCGAAGTGCAATGGCTGAGCCTCGCCCTGGGTGAACCACCTTCATGATCATGGTATCTCCCCTGCCAGGTAAGTATGAGTTGGAAGCATTGGAGACAGGCTCTTGTTTCTCAGACACAGTTGCTTGGCTCACGGTGCCTCCCATGCATATTCACACAATCCAAAGGCCTTCAGTATCACATCATCCCCTTTTGGTAAAGGACTTGTTGAAGTGAAGCAAACACTTGTGTGAAATGAGTGAAGCAAACACTTGTGTGAAATGACATTGAATTACTTTATCACTGTTCTGGTCTCCAGCCCTTTTGTTCCCCTCGCAAAACAGAGTAAGCCTCGATGAAAAGCAGCCAGGTAAGTCCTGGCCGTCTCTGATAAATCACCACAAAGCCCAAAGACATAACAACTTTGTCTCAGAGACAACACAAACTGCAATAAATTGGCAAAAATCAGCATACAGGCAGTACAAGAATTTCTAGCAAACATTACTTATCAAAACAGCACACTTGGAACAGGAGTGACCCCGTCTATTTGCTGTTAAATTATACTTCTACCACAATCAGTGGCATTAGTGAGTGCATTGTGTTGGAAAAAACATGCACTACAACCAAACCTATAAAATAGGCCCAGTGTCAGGCTCTTATTGCAATTGAACATGATGATCAGGGGAGAGCGCGGACGCAGTCCCCCACTTCCACAAATTATGCAGTCGAGATTCCCACATTTGGGGAATTCGCACGGGTCAGCACAACCGAAGTGCAATGGCTGAGCCTCGCCCTGGGTGACCCACCTTCATGATCATGGTATCTCCCCTGCCAGGTAAGTATGATTTGGAAGCATTGGAGACAGGCTCTTGTTTCTCAGACACAGTTGCTTGGCTCACGGTGCCTCCCATGCATATTCACACAATCCAAAGGCCTTCAGTATCACATCATCCCCTTTTGGTAAAGGACTTGTTGAAGTGAAGCAAACACTTGTGTGAAATGAGTGAAGCAAACACTTGTGTGAAATGACATTGAATTACTTTATCAATGTTCTGGTCTCCAGCCCTTTTGTTCCCCTTGCAAAAAAGAGTAAGCCTCGATGAAAAGCAGCCAGGCAAGTCCTGGCCGTCTCTGATAAATCACCACAAAGCCCAAAGACATAACAACTTTGTCTCAGAGACAACACAAACTGCAATAAATTGGCAAAAATCAGCATACAGGCAGTACAAGAATTTCTAGCAATCATTACTTATCAAAACAGCACACTTTGAACAGGAGTGACCCCGTCTATTTGCTGTTAAATTATACTTCTACCACAATCAGTGGCATTAGTGAGTGCATTGTGTTGGAAGAAACATGCACTACAACCAAACCTATAAAATAGGCCCAGTGTCAGGCTCTTATTGCAATTGAACATGATGATCAGGGGAGAGCGCGGACGCAGTCCCCCACTACCACAAATTATGCAGTCGAGATTCCCACATTTGGGGAATTCGCACGGGTCAGCACAACCGAAGTGCAATGGCTGAGCCTCGCCCTGGGTGAACCACCTTCATGATCATGGTATCTCCCCTGCCAGGTAAGTATGAGTTGGAAGCATTGGAGACAGGCTCTTGTTTCTCAGACACAGTTGTTTGGCTCACGGTGCCTCCCATGCATATTCACACAATCCAAAGGCCTTCAGTATCACATCATTCCCTTTTGGTAAAGGACTTGTTGAAGTGAAGCAAACACTTGTGTGAAATGAGTGAAGCAAACACTTGTGTGAAATGACATTGAATTACTTTATCACTGTTCTGGTCTCCAGCCCTTTTGTTCCCCTCGCAAAACAGAGTAAGCCTCGATGAAAAGCAGCCAGGTAAGTCCTGGCCGTCTCTGATAAATCACCACAAAGCCCAAAGACATAACAACTTTGTCTCAGAGACAACACAAACTGCAATAAATTGGCAAAAATCAGCATACAGGCAGTACAAGAATTTCTAGCAAACATTACTTATCAAAACAGCACACTTGGAACAGGAGTGACCCCGTCTATTTGCTGTTAAATTATACTTCTACCACAATCAGTGGCATTAGTGAGTGCATTGTGTTGGAAAAAACATGCACTACAACCAAACCTATAATATAGGCCCAGTGTCAGGCTCTTATTGCAATTGAACATGATGATCAGGGGAGAGCGCGGACGCAGTCCCCCACTTCCACAAATTATGCAGTCGAGATTCCCACATTTGGGGAATTCGCACGGGTCAGCACAACCGAAGTGCAATGGCTGAGCCTCGCCCTGGGTGAACCACCTTCATGATCATGGTATCTCCCCTGCCAGGTAAGTATGAGTTGCAAGCATTGGAGACAGGCTCTTGTTTCTCAGACACAGTTGCTTGGCTCACGGTGCATGCCATGCATATTCACACAATCCAAAGGCCTTCAGTATCACATCATCCCCTTTTGGTAAAGGACTTGTTGAAGTGAAGCAAACACTTGTGTGAAATGAGTGAAGCAAACACTTGTGTGAAATGACATTGAATTACTTTATCACTGTTCTGGTCTCCAGCCCTTTTGTTCCCCTCGCAAAACAGAGTAAGCCTCGATGAAAAGCAGCCAGGTAAGTCCTGGCCGTCTCTGATAAATCACCACAAAGCCCAAAGACATAACAACTTTGTCTCAGAGACAACACAAACTGCAATAAATTGGCAAAAATCAGCATACAGGCAGTACAAGAATTTCTAGCAATCATTACTTATCAAAACAGCACACTTGGAACAGGAGTGACCCCGTCTATTTGCTGTTAAATTATACTTCTACCACAATCAGTGGCATTAGTGAGTGCATTGTGTTGGAAAAAACATGCACTACAACCAAACCTATAAAATAGGCCCAGTGTCAGGCTCTTATTGCAATTGAACATGATGATCAGGGGAGAGCGCGGACGCAGTCCCCCACTTCCACAAATTATGCAGTCGAGATTCCCACATTTGGGGAATTCGCACGGGTCAGCACAACCGAAGGGCAATGGCTGAGCCTCGCCCTGGGTGAACCACCTTCATGATCATGGTATCTCCCCTGCCAGGTAAGTATGAGTTGGAAGCATTGGAGACAGGCTCTTGTTTCTCAGACACAGTTGCTTGGCTCACGGTGCATCCCATGCATATTCACACAATCCAAAGGCCTTCAGTATCACATCATCCCCTTTTGGTAAAGGACTTGTTGAAGTGAAGCAAACACTTGTGTGAAATGAGTGAAGCAAACACTTGTGTGAAATGACATTGAATTACTTTATCACTGTTCTGGTCTCCAGCCCTTTTGTTCCCCTCGCAAAACAGAGTAAGCCTCGATGAAAAGCAGCCAGGTAAGTCCTGGCCGTCTCTGATAAATCACCACAAAGCCCAAAGACATAACAACTTTGTCTCAGAGACAACACAAACTGCAATAAATTGGCAAAAATCAGCATACAGGCAGTACAAGAAATTCTAGCAAACATTACTTATCAAAACAGCACACTTGGAACAGGAGTGACCCCGTCTATTTGCTGTTAAATTATACTTCTACCATAATCAGTGGCATTAGTGAGTGCATTGTGTTGGAAAAAACATGCACTACAACCAAACTATAAAATAGGCCCAGTGTCAGGCTCTTATTGCAATTGAACATGATGATCAGGGGAGAGCGCGGACGCAGTCCCCCACTACCACAAATTATGCAGTCGAGATTCCCACATTTGGGGAATTCGCACGGGTCAGCACAACCGAAGTGCAATGGCTGAGCCTCGCCCTGGGTGAACCACCTTCATGATCATGGTATCTCCCCTGCCAGGTAAGTATGAGTTGGAAGCATTGGAGACAGGCTCTTGTTTCTCAGACACAGTTGCTTGGCTCACGGTGCCTCCCATGCATATTCACACAATCCAAAGGCCTTCAGTATCACATCATCCCCTTTTGGTAAAGGACTTGTTGAAGTGAAGCAAACACTTGTGTGAAATGAGTGAAGCAAACACTTGTGTGAAATGACATTGAATTACTTTATCACTGTTCTGGTCTCCAGCCCTTTTGTTCCCCTCGCAAAACAGAGTAAGCCTCGATGAAAAGCAGCCAGGTAAGTCCTGGCCGTCTCTGATAAATCACCACAAAGCCCAAAGACATAACAACTTTGTCTCAGAGACAACACAAACTGCAATAAATTGGCAAAAATCAGCATACAGGCAGTACAAGAATTTCTAGCAAACATTACTTATCAAAACAGCACACTTGGAACAGGAGTGACCCCGTCTATTTGCTGTTAAATTATACTTCTACCACAATCAGTGGCATTAGTGAGTGCATTGTGTTGGAAAAAACATGCACTACAACCAAACCTATAAAATAGGCCCAGTGTCAGGCTCTTATTGCAATTGAACATGATGATCAGGGGAGAGCGCGGACGCAGTCCCCCACTTCCACAAATTATGCAGTCGAGATTCCCACATTTGGGGAATTCGCACGGGTCAGCACAACCGAAGTGCAATGGCTGAGCCTCGCCCTGGGTGACCCACCTTCATGATCATGGTATCTCCCCTGCCAGGTAAGTATGATTTGGAAGCATTGGAGACAGGCTCTTGTTTCTCAGACACAGTTGCTTGGCTCACGGTGCCTCCCATGCATATTCACACAATCCAAAGGCCTTCAGTATCACATCATCCCCTTTTGGTAAAGGACTTGTTGAAGTGAAGCAAACACTTGTGTGAAATGAGTGAAGCAAACACTTGTGTGAAATGACATTGAATTACTTTATCAATGTTCTGGTCTCCAGCCCTTTTGTTCCCCTTGCAAAAAAGAGTAAGCCTCGATGAAAAGCAGCCAGGCAAGTCCTGGCCGTCTCTGATAAATCACCACAAAGCCCAAAGACATAACAACTTTGTCTCAGAGACAACACAAACTGCAATAAATTGGCAAAAATCAGCATACAGGCAGTACAAGAATTTCTAGCAATCATTACTTATCAAAACAGCACACTTTGAACAGGAGTGACCCCGTCTATTTGCTGTTAAATTATACTTCTACCACAATCAGTGGCATTAGTGAGTGCATTGTGTTGGAAGAAACATGCACTACAACCAAACCTATAAAATAGGCCCAGTGTCAGGCTCTTATTGCAATTGAACATGATGATCAGGGGAGAGCGCGGACGCAGTCCCCCACTACCACAAATTATGCAGTCGAGATTCCCACATTTGGGGAATTCGCACGGGTCAGCACAACCGAAGTGCAATGGCTGAGCCTCGCCCTGGGTGAACCACCTTCATGATCATGGTATCTCCCCTGCCAGGTAAGTATGAGTTGGAAGCATTGGAGACAGGCTCTTGTTTCTCAGACACAGTTGTTTGGCTCACGGTGCCTCCCATGCATATTCACACAAACCAAAGGCCTTCAGTATCACATCATCCCCTTTTGGTAAAGGACTTGTTGAAGTGAAGCAAACACTTGTGTGAAATGAGTGAAGCAAACACTTGTGTGAAATGACATTGAATTACTTTATCACTGTTCTGGTCTCCAGCCCTTTTGTTCCCCTCGCAAAACAGAGTAAGCCTCGATGAAAAGCAGCCAGGTAAGTCCTGGCCGTCTCTGATAAATCACCACAAAGCCCAAAGACATAACAACTTTGTCTCAGAGACAACACAAACTGCAATAAATTGGCAAAAATCAGCATACAGGCAGTACAAGAATTTCTAGCAAACATTACTTATCAAAACAGCACACTTGGAACAGGAGTGACCCCGTCTATTTGCTGTTAAATTATACTTCTACCACAATCAGTGGCATTAGTGAGTGCATTGTGTTGGAAAAAACATGCACTACAACCAAACCTATAAAATAGGCCCAGTGTCAGGCTCTTATTGCAATTGAACATGATGATCAGGGGAGAGCGCGGACGCAGTCCCCCACTTCCACAAATTATGCAGTCGAGATTCCCACATTTGGGGAATTCGCACGGGTCAGCACAACCGAAGTGCAATGGCTGAGCCTCGCCCTGGGTGAACCACCTTCATGATCATGGTATCTCCCCTGCCAGGTAAGTATGAGTTGGAAGCATTGGAGACAGGCTCTTGTTTCTCAGACACAGTTGCTTGGCTCACGGTGCATCCCATGCATATTCACACAATCCAAAGGCCTTCAGTATCACATCATCCCCTTTTGGTAAAGGACTTGTTGAAGTGAAGCAAACACTTGTGTGAAATGAGTGAAGCAAACACTTGTGTGAAATGACATTGAATTACTTTATCACTGTTCTGGTCTCCAGCCCTTTTGTTCCCCTCGCAAAACAGAGTAAGCCTCGATGAAAAGCAGCCAGGTAAGTCCTGGCCGTCTCTGATAAATCACCACAAAGCCCAAAGACATAACAACTTTGTCTCAGAGACAACACAAACTGCAATAAATTGGCAAAAATCAGCATACAGGCAGTACAAGAATTTCTAGCAAACATTACTTATCAAAACAGCACACTTGGAACAGGAGTGACCCCGTCTATTTGCTGTTAAATTATACTTCTACCACAATCAGTGGCATTAGTGAGTGCATTGTGTTGGAAAAAACATGCACTACAACCAAACCTATAATATAGGCCCAGTGTCAGGCTCTTATTGCAATTGAACATGATGATCAGGGGAGAGCGCGGACGCAGTCCCCCACTTCCACAAATTATGCAGTCGAGATTCCCACATTTGGGGAATTCGCACGGGTCAGCACAACCGAAGTGCAATGGCTGAGCCTCGCCCTGGGTGAACCACCTTCATGATCATGGTATCTCCCCTGCCAGGTAAGTATGAGTTGCAAGCATTGGAGACAGGCTCTTGTTTCTCAGACACAGTTGCTTGGCTCACGGTGCATCCCATGCATATTCACACAATCCAAAGGCCTTCAGTATCACATCATCCCCTTTTGGTAAAGGACTTGTTGAAGTGAAGCAAACACTTGTGTGAAATGATGGAAGCAAACACTTGTGTGAAATGACATTGAATTACTTTATCACTGTTCTGGTCTCCAGCCCTTTTGTTCCCCTCGCAAAACAGAGTAAGCCTCGATGAAAAGCAGCCAGGTAAGTCCTGGCCGTCTCTGATAAATCACCACAAAGCCCAAAGACATAACAACTTTGTCTCAGAGACAACACAAACTGCAATAAATTGGCAAAAATCAGCATAAGGGCAGTACAAGAAATTCTAGCAAACATTACTTATCAAAACAGCACACTTGGAACAGGAGTGACCCCGTCTATTTGCTGTTAAATTATACTTCTACCATAATCAGTGGCATTAGTGAGTGCATTGTGTTGGAAAAAACATGCACTACAACCAAACTATAAAATAGGCCCAGTGTCAGGCTCTTATTGCAATTGAACATGATGATCAGGGGAGAGCGCGGACGCAGTCCCCCACTACCACAAATTATGCAGTCGAGATTGCCACATTTGGGGAATTCGCACGGGTCAGCACAACCGAAGTGCAATGGCTGAGCCTCGCCCTGGGTGAACCACCTTCATGATCATGGTATCTCCCCTGCCAGGTAAGTATGAGTTGGAAGCATTGGAGACAGGCTCTTGTTTCTCAGACACAGTTGCTTGGCTCACGGTGCCTCCCATGCATATTCACACAATCCAAAGGCCTTCAGTA
This sequence comes from Limanda limanda, assembly GCF_963576545.1. Taxonomy (NCBI): domain Eukaryota; kingdom Metazoa; phylum Chordata; class Actinopteri; order Pleuronectiformes; family Pleuronectidae; genus Limanda; species Limanda limanda. The sequence goes on along the minus strand of NW_026870570.1, from coordinate 6,760 downwards.
TCACATCATCCCCTTTTGGTAAAGGACTTGTTGAAGTGAAGCAAACACTTGTGTGAAATGAGTGAAGCAAACACTTGTGTGAAATGACATTGAATTACTTTATCACTGTTCTGGTCTCCAGCCCTTTTGTTCCCCTCGCAAAACAGAGTAAGCCTCGATGAAAAGCAGCCAGGTAAGTCCTGGCCGTCTCTGATAAATCACCACAAAGCCCAAAGACATAACAACTTTGTCTCAGAGACAACACAAACTGCAATAAATTGGCAAAAATCAGCATACAGGCAGTACAAGAATTTCTAGCAATCATTACTTATCAAAACAGCACACTTGGAACAGGAGTGACCCCGTCTATTTGCTGTTAAATTATACTTCTACCATAATCAGTGGCATTACTGAGTGCATTGTGTTGGAAAAAACATGCACTACAACCAAACCTATAAAATAGGCCCAGTGTCAGGCTCTTATTGCAATTGAACATGATGATCAGGGGAGAGCGCGGACGCAGTCCCCCACTACCACAAATTATGCAGTCGAGATTCCCACATTTGGGGAATTCGCACGGGTCAGCACAACCGAAGTGCAATGGCTGAGCCTCGCCCTGGGTGAACCACCTTCATGATCATGGTATCTCCCCTGCCAGGTAAGTATGAGTTGGAGGCATTGGAGACAGGCTCTTGTTTCTCAGACACAGTTGCTTGGCTCACGGTGCCTCCCATGCATATTCACACAATCCAAAGGCCTTCAGTATCACATCATCCCCTTTTGGTAAAGGACTTGTTGAAGTGAAGCAAACACTTGTGTGAAATGAGTGAAGCAAACACTTGTGTGAAATGACATTGAATTACTTTATCACTGTTCTGGTCTCCAGCCCTTTTGTTCCCCTCGCAAAACAGAGTAAGCCTCGATGAAAAGCAGCCAGGTAAGTCCTGGCCGTCTCTGATAAATCACCACAAAGCCCAAAGACATAACAACTTTGTCTCAGAGACAACACAAACTGCAATAAATTGGCAAAAATCAGCATACAGGCAGTACAAGAATTTCTAGCAATCATTACTTATCAAAACAGCACACTTGGAACAGGAGTGACCCCGTCTATTTGCTGTTAAATTATACTTCTACCACAATCAGTGGCATTAGTGAGTGCATTGTGTTGGAAAAAACATGCACTACAACCAAACCTATAAAATAGGCCCAGTGTCAGGCTCTTATTGCAATTGAACATGATGATCAGGGGAGAGCGCGGACGCAGTCCCCCACTTCCACAAATTATGCAGTCGAGATTCCCACATTTGGGGAATTCGCACGGGTCAGCACAACCGAAGTGCAATGGCTGAGCCTCGCCCTGGGTGACCCACCTTCATGATCATGGTATCTCCCCTGCCAGGTAAGTATGAGTTGGAAGCATTGGAGACAGGCTCTTGTTTCTCAAACACAGGTGCTTGGCTCACGGTGCCTCCCATGCATATTCACACAATCCAAAGGCCTTCAGTATCACATCATCCCCTTTTGGTAAAGGACTTGTTGAAGTGAAGCAAACACTTGTGTGAAATGAGTGAAGCAAACACTTGTGTGAAATGACATTGAATTACTTTATCACTGTTCTGGTCTCCAGCCCTTTTGTTCCCCTCGCAAAACAGAGTAAGCCTCGATGAAAAGCAGCCAGGTAAGTCCTGGCCGTCTCTGATAAATCACCACAAAGCCCAAAGACATAACAACTTTGTCTCAGAGACAACACAAACTGCAATAAATTGGCAAAAATCAGCATACAGGCAGTACAAGAATTTCTAGCAAACATTACTTATCAAAACAGCACACTTGGAACAGGAGTGAACCCGTCTATTTGCTGTTAAATTATACTTCTACCACAATCAGTGGCATTAGTGAGTGCATTGTGTTGGAAAAAACATGCACTACAACCAAACCTATAAAATAGGCCCAGTGTCAGGCTCTTATTGCATTTGACGTGATGATCAGGGGAGAGCGCGGACGCAGTCCCCCACTACCACAAATTATGCAGTCGAGATTCCCACATTTGGGGAATTCGCACGGGTCAGCACAACCGAAGTGCAATGGCTGAGCCTCGCCCTGGGTGACCCACCTTCATGATCATGGTATCTCCCCTGCCAGGTAAGTATGAGTTGGAAGCATTGGAGACAGGCTCTTGTTTCTCAGACACAGTTGCTTGGCTCACGGTGCCTCCCATGCATATTCACACAATCCAAAGGCCTTCAGTATCACATCATCCCCTTTTGGTAAAGGACTTGTTGAAGTGAAGCAAACACTTGTGTGAAATGAGTGAAGCAAACACTTGTGTGAAATGACATTGAATTACTTTATCAATGTTCTGGTCTCCAGCCCTTTTGTTCCCCTTGCAAAAAAGAGTAAGCCTCGATGAAAAGCAGCCAGGCAAGTCCTGGCCGTCTCTGATAAATCACCACAAAGCCCAAAGACATAACAACTTTGTCTCAGAGACAACACAAACTGCAATAAATTGGCAAAAATCAGCATACAGGCAGTACAAGAATTTCTAGCAATCATTACTTATCAAAACAGCACACTTTGAACAGGAGTGACCCCGTCTATTTGCTGTTAAATTATACTTCTACCACAATCAGTGGCATTAGTGAGTGCATTGTGTTGGAAAAAACATGCACTACAACCAAACCTATAAAATAGGCCCAGTGTCAGGCTCTTATTGCAATTGAACATGATGATCAGGGGAGAGCGCGGACGCAGTCCCCCACTACCACATATTATGCAGTCGAGATTCCCACATTTGGGGAATTCGCACGGGTCAGCACAACCGAAGTGCAATGGCTGAGCCTCGCCCTGGGTGAACCACCTTCATGATCATGGTATCTCCCCTGCCAGGTAAGTATGAGTTGGAAGCATTGGAGACAGGCTCTTGTTTCTCAGACACAGTTGTTTGGCTCACGGTGCCTCCCATGCATATTCACACAATCCAAAGGCCTTCAGTATCACATCATCCCCTTTTGGTAAAGGACTTGTTGAAGTGAAGCAAACACTTGTGTGAAATGAGTGAAGCAAACACTTGTGTGAAATGACATTGAATTACTTTATCACTGTTCTGGTCTCCAGCCCTTTTGTTCCCCTCGCAAAACAGAGTAAGCCTCGATGAAAAGCAGCCAGGTAAGTCCTGGCCGTCTCTGATAAATCACCACAAAGCCCAAAGACATAACAACTTTGTCTCAGAGACAACACAAACTGCAATAAATTGGCAAAAATCAGCATACAGGCAGTACAAGAATTTCTAGCAAACATTACTTATCAAAACAGCACACTTGGAACAGGAGTGACCCCGTCTATTTGCTGTTAAATTATACTTCTACCACAATCAGTGGCATTAGTGAGTGCATTGTGTTGGAAAAAACATGCACTACAACCAAACCTATAAAATAGGCCCAGTGTCAGGCTCTTATTGCAATTGAACATGATGATCAGGGGAGAGCGCGGACGCAGTCCCCCACTACCACAAATTATGCAGTCGAGATTCCCACATTTGGGGAATTCGCACGGGTCAGCACAACCGGAGTGCAATGGCTGAGCCTCGCCCTGGGTGAACCACCTTCATGATCACGGTATCTCCTCTGCCAGGTAAATATGAGTTGGGGCATTGGAGACAGGCTCTTGTTTCTCAGACACAGTTGCATGGCTCACGGTGCCTCCCATGCATATTCACACAATCCAAAGGCCTTCAGTATCACATCATCCCCTTTTGGTAAAGGACTTGTTGAAGTGAAGCAAACACTTGTGTGAAATGAGTGAAGCAAACACTTGTGTGAAATGACATTGAATTACTTTATCACTGTTCTGGTCTCCAGCCCTTTTGTTCCCCTCGCAAAACAGAGTAAGCCTCGATGAAAAGCAGCCAGGTAAGTCCTGGCCGTCTCTGATAAATCACCACAAAGCCCAAAGACATAACAACTTTGTCTCAGAGACAACACAAACTGCAATAAATTGGCAAAAATCAGCATACAGGCAGTACAAGAATTTCTAGCAATCATTACTTATCAAAACAGCACACTTGGAACAGGAGTGACCCCGTCTATTTGCTGTTAAATTATACTTCTACCACAATCAGTGGCATTAGTGAGTGCATTGTGTTGGAAAAAACATGCACTACAACCAAACCTATAAAATAGGCCCAGTGTCAGGCTCTTATTGCAATTGAACATGATGATCAGGGGAGAGCGCGGACGCAGTCCCCCACTACCACAAATTATGCAGTCGAGATTCCCACATTTGGGGAATTCGCACGGGTCAGCAGAACCGAAGTGCAATGGCTGAGCCTCGCCCTGGGTGAACCACCTTCATGATCATGGTATCTCCCCTGCCAGGTAAGTATGAGTTGGAGGCATTGGAGACAGGCTCTTGTTTCTCAGACACAGTTGCTTGGCTCACGGTGCCTCCCATGCATATTCACACAATCCAAAGGCCTTCAGTATCACATCATCCCCTTTTGGTAAAGGACTTGTTGAAGTGAAGCAAACACTTGTGTGAAATGAGTGAAGCAAACACTTGTGTGAAATGACATTGAATTACTTTATCACTGTTCTGGTCTCCAGCCCTTTTGTTCCCCTCGCAAAACAGAGTAAGCCTCGATGAAAAGCAGCCAGGTAAGTCCTGGCCGTCTCTGATAAATCACCACAAAGCCCAAAGACATAACAACTTTGTCTCAGAGACAACACAAACTGCAATAAATTGGCAAAAATCAGCATACAGGCAGTACAAGAATTTCTAGCAATCATTACTTATCAAAACAGCACACTTGGAACAGGAGTGACCCCGTCTATTTGCTGTTAAATTATACTTCTACCACAATCAGTGGCATTAGTGAGTGCATTGTGTTGGAAAAAACATGCACTACAACCAAACCTATAAAATAGGCCCAGTGTCAGGCTCTTATTGCAATTGAACATGATGATCAGGGGAGAGCGCGGACGCAGTCCCCCACTTCCACAAATTATGCAGTCGAGATTCCCACATTTGGGGAATTCGCACGGGTCAGCACAACCGAAGGGCAATGGCTGAGCCTCGCCCTGGGTGAACCACCTTCATGATCATGGTATCTCCCCTGCCAGGTAAGTATGAGTTGGAAGCATTGGAGACAGGCTCTTGTTTCTCAGACACAGTTGCTTGGCTCACGGTGCATCCCATGCATATTCACACAATCCAAAGGCCTTCAGTATCACATCATCCCCTTTTGGTAAAGGACTTGTTGAAGTGAAGCAAACACTTGTGTGAAATGAGTGAAGCAAACACTTGTGTGAAATGACATTGAATTACTTTATCACTGTTCTGGTCTCCAGCCCTTTTGTTCCCCTCGCAAAACAGAGTAAGCCTCGATGAAAAGCAGCCAGGTAAGTCCTGGCCGTCTCTGATAAATCACCACAAAGCCCAAAGACATAACAACTTTGTCTCAGAGACAACACAAACTGCAATAAATTGGCAAAAATCAGCATACAGGCAGTACAAGAAATTCTAGCAAACATTACTTATCAAAACAGCACACTTGGAACAGGAGTGACCCCGTCTATTTGCTGTTAAATTATACTTCTACCATAATCAGTGGCATTAGTGAGTGCATTGTGTTGGAAAAAACATGCACTACAACCAAACTATAAAATAGGCCCAGTGTCAGGCTCTTATTGCAATTGAACATGATGATCAGGGGAGAGCGCGGACGCAGTCCCCCACTACCACAAATTATGCAGTCGAGATTCCCACATTTGGGGAATTCGCACGGGTCAGCACAACCGAAGTGCAATGGCTGAGCCTCGCCCTGGGTGAACCACCTTCATGATCATGGTATCTCCCCTGCCAGGTAAGTATGAGTTGGAAGCATTGGAGACAGGCTCTTGTTTCTCAGACACAGTTGCTTGGCTCACGGTGCCTCCCATGCATATTCACACAATCCAAAGGCCTTCAGTATCACATCATCCCCTTTTGGTAAAGGACTTGTTGAAGTGAAGCAAACACTTGTGTGAAATGAGTGAAGCAAACACTTGTGTGAAATGACATTGAATTACTTTATCACTGTTCTGGTCTCCAGCCCTTTTGTTCCCCTCGCAAAACAGAGTAAGCCTCGATGAAAAGCAGCCAGGTAAGTCCTGGCCGTCTCTGATAAATCACCACAAAGCCCAAAGACATAACAACTTTGTCTCAGAGACAACACAAACTGCAATAAATTGGCAAAAATCAGCATACAGGCAGTACAAGAATTTCTAGCAAACATTACTTATCAAAACAGCACACTTGGAACAGGAGTGACCCCGTCTATTTGATGTTAAATTATACTTCTACCACAATCAGTGGCATTAGTGAGTGCATTGTGTTGGAAAAAACATGCACTACAACCAAACCTATAAAATAGGCCCAGTGTCAGGCTCTTATTGCAATTGAACATGATGATCAGGGGAGAGCGCGGACGCAGTCCCCCACTTCCACAAATTATGCAGTCGAGATTCCCACATTTGGGGAATTCGCACGGGTCAGCACAACCGAAGTGCAATGGCTGAGCCTCGCCCTGGGTGACCCACCTTCATGATCATGGTATCTCCCCTGCCAGGTAAGTATGATTTGGAAGCATTGGAGACAGGCTCTTGTTTCTCAGACACAGTTGCTTGGCTCACGGTGCCTCCCATGCATATTCACACAATCCAAAGGCCTTCAGTATCACATCATCCCCTTTTGGTAAAGGACTTGTTGAAGTGAAGCAAACACTTGTGTGAAATGAGTGAAG